>NC_037671.1:140187818-140208281 GCF_003255815.1 Theropithecus gelada | reverse complement strand
TTTCAGAAGGAATGGTACCAGCTCCTCCTTGTACCTCTGGTAGAATTCGGCTGTGAATCCATCTGGTCCTGGACTTTTTTTGGTTGGTAGGCTATTAATTATTGCCTCAATTTCAGAGCCTGCTATTGGTCTATTCAGGGATTCAACTTCTTCCTGGTTTAGTCTTGGAAGAGTGTAAGTGTCCAGGAAATTATCCATTTCTTCTAGATTTTCCAGTTTATTTGCGTAGAGGTGTTTATAGTATTCTCTGATGGTAGTTTGTATTTCTGTGGGGTCGGTGGTGATATCCCCTGTATCATTTTTTATTGCGTCGATTTGATTCTTCTCTCTTTTCTTCTTTATTAGTCTTGCTAGCGGTCTGTCAATTTTGTTGATCTTTTCAAAAAACCAACTCCTGGATTCATTGATTTTTTGGAGGGTTTTTTGTGTTTCTATCTCCTTCAGTTCTGCTCTGATCTTCATTAGTTCTTGCCTTCTGCTAGCTTTCGAATGTGTTTGCTCTTGCTTCTCTAGTTCTTTTAATTGCGATGTTAGAGTGTCAATTTTTGATCTTTCCTGCTTTCTCTTGTGGGCATTTAGTGCTATAAATTTCCCTCTACACACTGCTTTAAATGTGTCCCAGAGATTCTGGTATGTTGTATCTTTGTTCTCATTGGTTTCAAAGAACATCTTTATTTCTGCCTTCATTTCGTTATGTACCCAGTAGTCATTCAGGAGCAGGTTGTTCAGTTTCCATGTAGTTGGGCGGTTTTGATTGAGTTTCTTAGTCCTGAGTTCTAGTTTGATTGCACTGTGGTCTGAGAGACAGTTTGTTATAATTTCTGTTCTTGTACATTTGCTGAGGAGTGCTTTACTTCCAATTATGTGGTCAATTTCGGAGTAAGTGCGATGTGGTGCTGAGAAGAATGTATATTCTGTTGATTTGGGGTGGAGAGTTCTATAGATGTCTATTAGGTCTGCTTACTGCAGAGATGAGTTCAATTCCTGGATATCCTTGTTCACTTTCTGTCTCGTTGATCTGTCTAATGTTGACAGTGGAGTGTTGAAGTCTCCCATTATTATTGTATGGGAGTGTAAGTCTCTTTGTAAGTCTCTAAGGACTTCCTTTATGAATCTGGGTGCTCCTGTATTGGGTGCATATATATTTAGGATAGTTAGCTCTTCCTGTTGAATTGATCCCTTTACCATTATGTAATGGCCTTCTTTGTCTCTTTTGATCTTTGATGGTTTAAAGTCTGTTTTATCAGAGACTAGTATTGCAACCCCTGCTTTTTTTTGTTCTCCATTTGCTTGGTAAATCTTCCTCCATCCCTTTATTTTGAGCCTATGTGTGTCTCTGCATGTGAGATGGGTCTCCGGAATACAGCAGACTGATGGGTCTTGACTCTTTATCCAGTTTGCCAGTCTGTGTCTTTTAATTGGGCCATTTAGTCCATTTACATTTAAGGTTAATAGTGTTATGTGTGAACTTGATCCTGCCATTATGATATTAACTTGTTATTTTGCTCGTTAGTTGATGCAGTTTCTTCCTAGCCTCGATGGTCTTTACATTTTGGCATGTTTTTGCAATGGCTGGTACTGGTTGTTCCTTTCCATGTTTAGTGCTTCCTTCAGGGTCTCTTGTAAGGCAGGCCTAGTGGTGACAAAATCTCTAAGAATTTGCTTATCTGTAAAGGATTTTATTTCTCCTTCACTTTTGAAACTTAGTTTGGCTATGAAATTCTGGGTTTAAAATTCTTTTCTTTAAGAATGTTGAATATTGGCCCCCACTCTCTTCTGGCTTGTAGAGTTTCTGCCGAGAGATCTGCTGTTAGTCTGATGGGCTTCCCTTTGTGGGTAAGCCGACCTTTCTCTCTGGCTGCCCTTAAGATTTTTTCCTTCATTTCAACTTTGGTGAATCTGGCAATTATGTGTCTTGGAGTTGCTCTTCTCGAGGAGTATCTTTGTGGCGTTCTCTGTATTTCCTGGATTTGAATGTTGGCCTGCCCTCCTAAGTTGGGGCAGTTCTCCTGGATGATATCCTGAAGAGTGTTTTCCAACTTGGTTCCATTTTCCCCCTCACTTTCAGGCACCCCAATCAGACGTAGATTTGGTCTTTTCACATAATCCCATACTTCTTGCAGGCTTTGTTCGTTTCTTTTTCTTCTTTGTTCTTTTAGTTTCTCTTCTCGCTTCATTTCATTCATTTGATCCTCAATCGCTGATACTCTTTCTTCCAGTTGATCGAGTCGGTTACTGAAGCTTGTGCATTTGTCACGTATTTCTCGTGTTATGGTTTTCATCTCTTTTATTTCGTTTATGACCTTCTCTGCATTAATTACTCTAGCCATCAATTCTTCCACTTTTTTTCAAGATTTTTAGTTTCTTTGCGCTGGGTACGTAATTCCTCTTTTAGCTCTGAGAAGTTTGATGGACTGAAGCCTTCTTCTCTCATCTCGTCAAAGTCATTCTCCGTCCAACTTTGATCCGTTACTGGCGATGAGCTGCGCTCCTTTGCCGGGGGAGATGTGCTCTTATTTTTTGAATTTCCAGCTTTTCTGCCCTGCTTTTTCCCCATCTTTGTGGTTTTATCTGCCTCTGGTCTTTGATGATGGTGACGTACTGATGGGGTTTTGGTGTAGGTGTCCTTCCTGTTTGATAGTTTTCCTTCTAACAGTCAGGACCCTCAGCTGTAGGTCTGTTGGAGATTGCTTGAGGTCCACTCCAGACCCTGTTTGCCTGGGTATCAGCAGCAGAGGCTGCAGAAGATAGAATATTGCTGAACAGCGAGTGTACCTGTCTGATTCTTGCTTTGGAAGCTTCCTCTCAGGGGGGTACTCCACCCTGTGAGGTGTGGGGTGTCAGACTGCCCCTAGTGGGAGATGTCTCCCAGTTAGGCTACTTAGGGGTCAGGAACCCACTTGAGCAGGCAGTCTGTCTGTTCTCAGATCTCAACCTCCGTGTTGGGAGATCCACTGCTCTCTTCAAAGCTGTCAGACAGAGTCGTTTGCATCTGCAGAGGTTTCTGCTGCGTTTGTTATTGTTTTCTGTGCCTTGTCCCCAGAGGTGGAGTCTACAGAGACAGGCAGGTTTCCTTGAGCTGCTGTGAGCTCCACCCAGTTCGAGCTTCCCAGCTGCTTTGTTTACCTACTTAAGCCTCAGCAATGGCAGGCGCCCCTCCCCCAGCCTCGCTGCTGCCTTGCCGGTAGATCACAGACTGCTGGGCTAGCAATGAGGGAGGCTCCATGGGCATGAGACCCTCCCGGCTAGGTGTGGGATATAATCTCCTGGTGTGCCCGTTTCCTTAAAGCGCAGTATTGGGGTGGGAGTTACCCAATTTTCCATGTGTTGTGTGTCTCAGGTCCCCTGGCTAGGAAAAGGGATTCCCTTCCCACTTGTGCTTCCCAGGTGAGGCGATGCGTCGCCCTGCTTCAGCTCTCGCTGGTCGGGCTGCAGCAGTTGACCAGCACTGATTGTCTGGCACTCCCTAGTGAGATGAACCCAGTACCTCAGTTGAAAATGCAGAAATCACAGGTCTTCTGTGTCGCTCGTGCTGGGAGTTGGAGACTGGAGCTGTTCCTATTCAGCCATCTTGCTCTGCCCCCCCTGTTTTCAATTTTTTAAATAGTATAGGATAAATGGGTTATTTAAAATGTTTCTTCATTAAAAATAATGATGTGATGACTCTTTTAGTGCTTAAATTTTTGTTTGAATTATAAGTCATCTCTTAGAAGTGAATACACTAAGAAAATCTTAGCATATGTTGAAAAATGATGCTCCAGAGTATTTGTGCCATTTTTTGCTCCTCCTCAAAATTAGGAGAGTGTATTAGTCCATTTTCATGCTGCTAATAAATATATAGCCAAGATTGGGGGGGGGGAAAGAGGTTTATTTGGACTTACAGTTCCATATGGCTGGGGAGGCCTTGGAATCATGGCAGGAGGCAAAAGGCACTTCTAACATGGCAGTGACAAGAGAAAAAGAGAAAGAAGCAAAAACAGAAACCCCTGATAAACACATCAGATTTTATGAGCCTTATTCACTACCATGAGGACAGTATGGAGGAAGCTATCCCCATGATTAAAATTATCTCCCACCAGGTTCCTCTCACAGCACATGAGAATTATGAGAATACAATTAAAAATGAGATTTGGGTGGGGACACAGAGCCAAACTATAAGATTCTGCCCCTGGCACCTCCCAACCTCATATCCGCACATTTCAAAGCCAATCATGCCTTCCCAACAGTCCCCAAAGTCTTAACTCATTTCACCATTAATCCAAAAGGTCACAGTCCGAAGTCTCATCTGAGACAATGCCAGTCCCTTCCACCTATGAGCCTGTAAAATCAAAAGCAAGCTAGTTACTTCCTAGATACAATGGGCTTACATGTATTGGGTAAATACAGCCATTCCAAATGGGAGAAATTGGCCAAAACGAACTGGTTACAGGGCCCATGAAAGTCCAAAGATCCAGTGAGGCAGTCAGATTTTAAAGCTCCAAAATGATCTTCTTTGACTCCAAGTCTACATCTGGGTCATGCTGATGTAAGAGGTGGGTTACCATGGCCTTGGGCAGCTGTTAACCTGGAGCTTTACAGGGTATAGCCTCTCTCCCAGCTGCTTTCATGGGCCAGCATTGAGTGTCTGCAACTTTTCCAGACACACGGTGCAAGCTGTCAGTGGATCTACCATTCTGGAGTCTGGAAGATGATGGCCCTCTTCTCACAGCTCCACGAGGCAGTGCCCCAGTAGGGACTCTGTGTGGGGGCTCCCACTTGACATTTCCCTTCTGCACTGCCCTTGCAGAGATTCTCCATGAGGGCCCCGTCCCTGCAGCAACTTTTGCCTGGGCATCCAGGCATTTCTATGTATCTTCTGAAATCTAGGCAGAGGTCCCCAAACCTCAATTCTTGACTTCTTTGCACCTGCAGGCTCAGCACTACATGGAAACTGCAAAGACTTGGGGCTCTCACCCTCTGAAGCCACAGCCTGAGCTCTACATTGGCCCCTTTCAGCGATGACCTGTGTGGCTGGGACACAGGACACCAAATCCCTAGGCAGCACACAGCACGGTGACCCTGGGCTAAGGCCCACGAAACCACTTTTCTTTTTCCTGTGCCTCCAGACTTGTGATGGGATGGGCTGCCATGAAGGCCTCTGACATGGCCTGGTGACATTTTCCCCATAGTCTTGAGGATTAACATTAGGCTCCTTGCCACTTATGCAAATTTTTGCAACCGGCTTGAATTTTTCCTCAGAAAATGGGTCTTTCTTTTCTACTGCATTGGCAGACTGCAAATTTTCTGAACTTTTTTGTTCTGTTTCCCTTTAAAAATGGAATGCTTTTAACAGCATCCAAGTCGGCTTTTGAATGCTTTGCTGCTTAGAAATTTATTCCACCAGATACCCTAAATGATCTCTCTCAAGTTCAAAATTTCACAAATTGGTAAAATACTGCCAATCTCTTTGCTAAAACATAACAAGAATCACCTTTGTTCCAGTTCCCACAAGCCTCATCTCCATCTGAGACCACCTCATTCTGGACCGTATTGTTCATATCACTATCAGCATTATTGTCAAAGCCATTCAGCAAGATTCTAGGGGGTTCCAAACTTTCCCACATTTTTCTGTCTTCTTCTGAGCCCTCCAAACTGCTCCAACCTCTGCCTGTTACCCAGTTCCAAAATGGCTTCCACATTTTCGTGTACCTTTTCAGCAATGCCCCACTCTACTGGTACCAATTTACTGTATTAGTCAATTTTCACACTGGTGATACAGACATATCCTAGACTGGTGGAAAAAAGAGTTTTAAATGTATTTATAGTTCCACTTGGCTGTGGAGGCCTCAGAATCATGGCGGGAGGCAAAAGGCACTTCTATCATGGCAGAGGCAAGAGAAAATAAGAAAGAAGCAAAAGTGGAAACCCCAGATAAACCCATCAGATCTTGTGAGACTTACTCATTACCATGAGGACAGTATGGAGGAAACTGCTTGCATGATTAAAATTATCTCCCACCAGGTTCCTCCCACAGCACATAGGAATTATGGGAATACAATTCAAAATGAGATTTGGGTGGGGACACAGAGCCAAACCATATCAGAGAGTGTCTATTTCCTCATGCCTCAAAGAGAGATGGGGCGTGGAGAAAAGGGCCACCACCCTCCGGACCACATAATGGTAGATCCATGGACAGCTTGCAGTGTGTGCCTAGAAAAGCTGCAAACACTCAACACCAGCCCATGAAAGCAGCCAAGAGGGAGGCTGCACCCTTCAAAGTCACAGGGGCAGAGCAGCCCGAGGCCGTGAGAACCCACCTCTTAAATCAGCATGACCTGGATGTAGACCTGGAGTCAAAGGAGATCATTTTGGATCTTTAAAATTTGACTGCCTCGCTGGAAACTTTTCTGTTTTTGAAAAACAGAATTTAAGTCATATATGAAGGAATTAAACATTAAGATAGAAAAGTAGTAAACATTTCACACACAAATATCAGAGTACGTTTTTACAAATTAATAGACTTAAATAGGATCTTAATGATTTTAACAGCAGAGGGAAGAAGAAGAAGGTACAGAAATTTTTTGGAATGTTTACTTAATGAAGTGTTCCTTAAAACTAATGCAAAATTCCAATTTATGAGTAACTGAAAGATTTGAAAAGAAAAAAGAAATGAATAGCTTCCTGAGGGTAAAAGGGCCCTGGATTGGCAGAAATGCATGTATTGATAAATGATGAGGGAGTTAGGAAAACAAGCCAGAAAGATAACTCATTATTTAAAAAAAGAAGAGGAAGATAATAGGCAAAGGAAGAAGATATTTTAAAGTACTAAATTCATTAGCAATTGATAAGGAATGTGTGAAGATTTTGCTGGTGTTGGTAATGTGAAAAATCTTTAATAACACATGAAAAAAATTCTTAAGATCCAAAATGATAGTGGATATGAAAACACTCCAAAAACTATAAAGCATCATAGCAATGCAATATGATTATTATGTTATGAATCCCACTATTAGATCGCAAGTTATTTGAGAAATAATCTGTTAGTATACATCTGTGACAGAAAAATAATCATAATGGAAGATGTCATTTTACTGGTTGCCCAGTTTGTATTATGAAGGGATTTGTTATTAACTGAGTAGTTTTCCAAGTAGTTCTGCATGCCAGTGAGGAATAATTACTACTATCATTTTTTAGACTAAATAAAAACTAGTAAATTTTATCATATGTTAATGAGATTGTACAAAAGCAGTACTCAGGAGCTGAGCAGTTAAAACAGCTTCTAAAAAATAAGCACTACAGTAGATAATAAATTTGATAATATTGTCCCATCTACTTACTATAAACATGTGTGGTGCAGGCTCTAAGTTTATGAATAATGATTTCATTTTGAAGTAATTAGGATTCAATGCCATTAACAGCAGGATGTCTGGATAATTATATTTTAGAATGAAATCTCTAAGAAAAGGCCTTTCTGTTCTTATGACAATTATGTGTGTGATTAATGGTATAAATGACAATATCCAATATACATACAGAACAGCAAAAATTAACTGTATCTATCATGAATGACAGTATGAAAATTAGATGAAATCAATAATCACAAGTAAGGGATGGCTTTGTTAATATTGTTGTGTTCTCCAAGGCAGGGCCAACTGAGGTAGCGGTGGGAGGGGGTGGGGGTGTATATAGATGGGACTTTTGCCATTCTATCTAGAGTCTCAGTGAAGATAAATCAGTATATATCAATTATGTGCGTTGTCTAAATGTTCCACAATCTCAAGGATGCTTGAGTGCCAAAGGAACATCTGAGGATCCAATTGTGAAAATTGCCATAAGCAACCCTTTCAGCAGGAAGATTCAGTTTTAGGATTTTTCGTATTTTTAGAGTAATGTACCCAGGGACATCTCTCTGTGAAATGAGACAGTGCAACTGTTCTTAGGCAAAGCGCACAGCCTCAGGCTTCTGCCTCAGGGATCAGGACATTTACCTCTGTAGTGAGAAACCTACAGGACTCCAAAGCCAATGAAATGCACTCAGTTTTTCCTTTTTTCCTTTTTGACATATTTGGCTCTTCTTCACCCCTGTCCTTCACAAATACACGTGTGCACACACAGGCACATAGAAATACTTGAGAGTTTTTCTGTTGTTGTTTAGTCTTACTTATTATAAGACTTTTTCAAGACTTCCATAAACTCTATTTTCATTTTTAAAAAAACTTTCCTTAGAAGTGTCTTGTAGCTATTTATTCTGCCTTGCAAGCCTCACATATATATCTCACTAAATCTAGACACTAGACACCTATTCATGTCGTTACACTAAGTACTTTTTACGTTCTTATTTCTTTACCATGTTATGATTATTATTATTTCCCAGGGTCTTTAAAAATGGCTTAATGTTAAAAAATGTAAAATACAGATAGAGAATAGTATATTACCGTATTCTTTTTCTTTTCTTTCTTTTTTTTTTTTCTTACTTTAAGTTCTAGGGTACATGTGCACAATGTGCAGGTTTGTTATATATGTATACATGTGCCATGTTGGTGTGCTGCACCCATCAACTCGTCATTTACTTCAGGTATAACTCCCAGTGCCATCCCTCCCCACTCCCCCCACCGCAAAATAGGTCCTGGTGTGTGATGTTCCCCATCCTATCTCCAAGTGTTCTCATTGTTCAATTCCCACCTATGAGTGAGAACATGTGGTGTTTGGTTTTCTGTTCTTGCAATAGTTTGCTGAGAATGATGGTTTCCAGCTGCATCCATGTCCCTACAAAGGACACGAACTCATCCTTTTTATGGCTGTATAGTATTCCATGGTGTTTATGTGCCACATTTCTTAATCCAGTCTGTCACTGATGGACATTTGGGTTGATTCCAAGTCTTCGATATTGTAAAT
Organism: Theropithecus gelada; assembly: GCF_003255815.1. Lineage (NCBI taxonomy): Eukaryota > Metazoa > Chordata > Mammalia > Primates > Cercopithecidae > Theropithecus > Theropithecus gelada. The sequence goes on along the minus strand of NC_037671.1, from coordinate 140,199,407 downwards.
AGTGCCGCAATAAACATACATGTGCATGTGTCTTTATAGCAGCATGACTTACAATCCTTTGGGTATATACCCAGTAATAGGATGGCTGAGTCAAATGGTATTTCTAGTTCTAGATCCTTGAGGAATCACCACACTGTTTTCCACAATGGTTGAACTAGTTTACAATCCCACTAACCGTGTAAAAGTGTTCCTATTTCTCCACATCCTCTCCAGCACCTGTTGTTTCCTGACTTTTTAATGATTGCTATTCTAGCTGGTGTGAGATGGTATCTCATTGTGGTTTTGATTTGCATTTCTCTGATGGTGAGTGATGATGAGCATTTTTTCATGTGTCTGTTGGCTGTATGAATGTCTTCTTTTGAGAAGTGTCTGTTCATATCCTTTGCCCACTTTTTGATGGGTGGTTTGTTTTTTTCTTGTAAATTTGTTTGAGTTCTTTGTAGGTTCTGGGTATTAGCCCATTGTCAGATGAGTAGATTGCAAAAATTTTCTCCCATTCTGTAGGTTGCCTGTTCATTCTGATGGTAGTTTCTTTTGCTGTGCAGAAGCTCTTTAGTTTAATTAGATCCCATTTGTCAATTTTGGCTTTTGTTGCCATTGCTTTTGGTGTTTTAGACATGAAGTCCTTGCCCATGCCTATGTCCTGAATGGTATTACCTAGGTTTTCTTCTAGGGCTTTTATGGTTTTAGGTCTAACATTTGCGTCTCTAATCCATCTTGAATTAATTTTCATATAAGGAGTAAGGAAAGGATCCAGTTTCAGCTTTCTACTTATGGCTAGCCAATTTTCCCAGCACCATTTATTAAATAGGGAATCCGTTCCCCATTTCTTGTTTTTGTCAGGTTTGTCAAAGATCAGATGGCTGTAGATGTGTGGTATTATTTCTGAGGACTCTGTTCTGTTCCATTGGTCTGTATCTGTTTTGGTACCAGTACCATGCTGTTTTGGTGACTGTAGCCTTGTAGTATAGTTTGAAGTCAGATAGCATGATGCCTCTAGCTTTGATCTTTTGGCTTAGGATTGTCTTGGCAATGCTGGGTCTTTTTTGTTCCATATGAACTTTAAAGCAGTTTTTTCCTGTTCATCATGGATATTGGTCTAAAATTCTCTTTTTTTTGTTGTATCTCTGCCAGCCAGGCTTTGATATCAGGATGATGCTGATCTCATAATGTGAGTTAGGCAGGATTCCTTCTTTTTCTATTGATTGGAATAGTTTCAGAAGGAATGGTATCAACTCCTCCTTGTACCTCTGGTAGAATTCGGCTGTGAATCCGTCTGGTCCTGGAATTTTTGGTTGGTAGGCTGTTAATTATTGCCGCAATTTCAGAGTCTGCTATTAGTCTATTCAGGGATTCAACTTCTTCCTGGTTTAGTCTTGGGAGAGTGAAAGTGTCCAGGAAATTATCCATTTCTTCTAGATTTTCTAGTTTATTTGCGTAGAAGTGTTTATAGTATTCTCTGATGGTAGTTTGTATTTCTGTGGGGTCAATAGTGATATCCCCTTTATCATTTTTTATTGCATCTATTTGATTCTTCTCTTTTTTCTTCTTTATTAGTCTTGCTAGCAGTTTATCAATTTTGTTGATGTTTTTGAAAAACCAGCTCCTGGATTCACTGATTTTTTTGGAGGGTTTTTTATGTCTCTATCTCCTTCAGTTCTGCTCTGATCTTACTTATTTCTTGCCTTCTGCTAGCTTTTGAATGTGTTTGCTCTTGCTTCAGTAGTTCTTTTAATTGTGATGTTAGAGTGTCAATTTTAGATCTTTCCTGCTTTCTCTTGTGGGCATTTAGTGCTATAAATTTCCCTCTACACACTGCTTTAAATGTGTCCCAGAGATTCTGGTATGTTTTATCTTTGTTCTCATTGGTTTCAAAGAACATCTTTATTTCTGCCTTCATTTCGTTATGTACCCAGTAGTCATTCAGGAGCAGGTTGTTCAGTTTCCATGTAGTTGAGCGGTTTTGATTGAATTTCTTAGTCCTGTGTTCTAGTTTGATTACACTGTGGTCTGAGAGACAGTTTGTTATAATTTCTGTTCCTGTACATTTGCTGAGGAGTGCTTTACTTCCAAATATGTGGTCAATTTTGGAATAAGTGCGATGCGGTGCTGAGAAGAATGTATATTCTGTTGATTTGGGGTGGAGAGTTCTGTAGATGTCTATTAGGTCTACTTGCTGCAGAGTTGAGTTCAATTCCTGGATATCCTTGTCAACTTTCTGTCTCGTTGATCTGTCTAATGTTGACAGTGGTGTGTTAAAGTCTCCCATTATTATTGTATGGGAGTCTAAGTCTCTTTGTAAGTCTCTAAGGACATGCTTTATGAATCTGGGTGCCCCTGTATTGGGTGCATATATATTTAGGATAGTTAGCTCTTCCTGATGAATTGATGCCTTTACCATTATGTAATGGCCTTCTTTGTCTCTTTTGATCTTTGATGGTTTAAAGTCTGTTTTATCAAAGACTAGGATTGCAACCCCTGCTTTTTTTTGTTTTCCATTTGCTTGGTAGATCTTCCTCCATCCCTTTATTTTGAACCTATGTGTGTCTCTGCATGTGAGATGGGTCTCCTGAATACAGCATACTGATGAGTCTTGACTCTTTATCCAACTTGCCAGTCTGTGTCTTTTAATTGAACCATTTAGTTCGTTTACATTTAAGGTTAATATTGTTATGTGTGAACTTGGTGCTGTCATTGTGATATTAGCTGGTTTTTTTGCTCGTTAGTTGATGCAGTTTCTTCCTGGCATCAATGGACTTTACATTTTGGCATGTTTTTGCAATGGCTGGTACCTGTTGTTCCTTTCCATGTTGAGTGCTTCCTTCAGGATCTCTTGTAGGGCAGGCCTGGTGGTGACAAAATCTCAGCATTTGCTTATCTGTAAAGGATTTTATTTCTCCTTCACTTATGAAAGTTAGTTTGGCTGGATATGAAATTCTGGGTTGAAAATTCTTTTCTTAAACAATGCTGAATATTGGCCCCCACTCTCTTCTGGGTTGTAGAGTTTCTGCTGAGAGATCTGCTGTTAGTCTGATGGGCTTCCCTTTGTGGGAAACTCAACCTTTCTCTCTGGCTGCGCTTAACATTTTTTCCTTCATTTCAGCTTTGGTGAATCTGACAATTATGTGTCTTGGAGTTGCTCTCTCAAGGAGTATCTTTGTGGCATTCTCTGTGTTTCCTGAATTTGAATGTTGGCCTGCCTTACTAGGTTGGGGAAGTTCTCCTGGATGATGTCCTGCAGAGTGTTTTCCAACTTGGTTCCATTTTCCCCATCACTTTCAGGCACCCCAATCAGACGTAGATTTGGTCTTTTCACATAATCCCATATTTCTGGAAGGCCTTGTTCATTTCTTTTTACTCTTTTTTCTCTATACTTCTCTTCTCGTTTCATTGCATTCATTTGATCTTCAATCGCTGATACTCTTTCTCCCAGTTGATTTAGTCAGTTACTGAAGCTTGTGCATTTGTCACGTAGTTTTCGTGTTATGGTTCTCATATCTATCAGGTCTTTTAAGAACATCTCTACTTTGGCTATTCTAGTTAGCCATTTATTAAATCTTTTTTCAAGATCTTTAGTTTCTTTGCACTGGTTACATAGTTCCCCCTTTAGCTCTGAGAAGTTTGATGGACTGAAGCCTTCTTCTCTCAACTCGTCAAACTCATTCTCTGTCCAGCTGTGTTCCGTTCTTGGCGATGAACTGTGTTCCTTTGGAGGGGGAGATGCACTCTGATTTTTTCAATTTCCAGCTTTTCTGCCCTGCTTTTTCCCCATCTTTGTGGGTTTATCTGCCTTTGGTCTTTGATGATGGTGACGTACTCATGGGGTTTTGGAGTGGGTGTCCTTTCTGTTTGTTAGTTTTCCTTCTAACAGTCAGGACGCTCGGCTGCAGGTCTATTGGAGATTGCTTGAGGTCCACTGCAGACCCTGTTTGCCTGGATATCAGCAGCGGAGGCTGCAGAAGATAGAATATTGCTGAACAGCGAGTGTTGCTGTCTGATTCTTTCTCTGGAAGCTTCATCTCAGGGGTGTACCCAGCTGTGTGAGGTGTGAGATGTCAGTCTGCACCTAGTGGGGGATGTCTCCCAGTTAGGCTACTCAGGATTCAGGGACTCACTTGAGCAGGCAGTCTGTCCGTTCTCAGATCTCAGCCTCCCTGCTGGGAGATCCACTGCTCTCTTCAAAGCTGTCAAACAGGGACATTTACCTCTGCTGAGGTTTCTGCTGCTTTTTGTTTAGCTATGCCCTGTCCCCGGAGGTGGAGTCTACAGAGGCAGGTAGGCCTCCTTGAGCTGTGGTGGGTACACCCAATTCGAGCTTCCCGGTGGCTTTGTTTACCTACTTAAGCCTCAACAATGGTGGGTACCCCTCCCCCAGCCTCGCTGCTGCCTTGCAGTTAGATCTCAGACTGCTATGCTAGCAATGAGGGAGGCTCTGTGGGTGTGGGACCCTCTGGGCCAGGTGTGGGATATAATCTCCTGGTGCATCATTTGCTAAGACCCTTGGTAAAGCGCATATTAGGGTGGGAGTAACCTGATTTTCCAGGTGTTGTGTGTCTCAATTTCCTTTGGCTTGGAAAAGGAATTCCCTTCCCCCTTGCACTTCCCAGGTGAGTCAATGCCTTGCCCTGCTTCAGCTCTCGCTGGTCAAGCTGCATCTGTGGACCAGCACCAACTATCTGACACAACCCAGTGAGATGAACCTGGTACCTCAGTTGAAAATACAGAAATCATCCGTCTTCTGTGTCATTCATGCTGGGAGCTAGAGGCTGGAACTATTCCTATTTGGCCATCTTGGGCATGCCAATTCTATTACCATATTCTTATTCTTCAGCTTAAATTTCTCTGAATTCATTACCTTCCCTATTAACCTTCTTCTGGATTATTTTGATGTCAAATCTAGGCTTTATATAATTTTACTCCTAAATGTAGTAGCATGTATCTTTAAAATATAAGAATCATCATTTAAAACATCGTCATGGTATAATTATCTCACATATTCTGTCCAGTCAATCCCTGAATTTTCCATTCTATTCTTAAACCAAATTTGCTGCTTCATAGTTCTAACTGCATCATTAAACAAATAAACATATTTTTGCCCTCATCCTATTGTCCTTAAAATAAAATCCTTTTCTTAAAGGATCACCTGTTTTGACTATTTGTTACTTAAACTTATGTTTTTGATAATCTCAAATTCTTCACTTTTCTTTGGGAAGCATCATTTTATTTTGCTGTAGAAAATAATGTAGAAAATGGCTAGAGAGAAGGAAAGTTGCACTTCACAAAGCGGAAGTAGCAGGAGCAAAGAAACAGAAGCATAGAAAGTGCATTTTGAGTTCAATTAAGTCCAGTATTTTTCATATGTCCAGAGCCCAGGGAGGCTGGTAGATATTAACAGAGGGTAAGGATGTAAAAGAAAGCAGAATTCCAACCTGTGTGTCATGCATGCATGCTTCAGCTCTTTCTAAAAGGTTATAAAACTGAGGGATTTTTCCTGGAAGGTAACCTGATAAGAATAGAATTTTACCAAGACTCGTAAAAGACAATGTGGAAAATACATTTGCAACTGCACAAGTCAGCAGCCTATCCCAAGTCAGCAGCCTATCCCAACATTTAAAGTGAGAGACACTAGGGACTTGGCAATACCGTAGGGCATCCTAAGGTAATGACAATGAACAGGGGCAGATTTCAGATAGATGACACTGAAAGAAATTGATGGAATAAAAGAGGAGAAATCTTTGATGACTTTAGATTTGGTTTTTACCTCAAGATTGAACTAACTGAATAGATTTTGATGCAATTCAATGTATGGAACATAGGAAAACAGATTAAGATAGGGGTATTGGGAAAGGAGGCAAAGAAAGTTTGGGACTTTAGCTTGGGACATATTGAGCTGGGAGATCCTGTAGCATGTATTTAAGATGAAATATGTAGTAGGCAGTTAAACTAATCCAGCATGGGATTGAAATCTGTACTGAGGAATTAGACCCAAGTTAATATTTAGTTGATGTGGAAGCCTTGAGAATGCACCTGGAAGAACAGTAGGATGTCAGAACAGTAGAGATTTGAAGTCCATTGACCAGGCTGAGGCCGTATCCACCAGGGAGGCTCCCTGCCAATGACCGAGTGCAAGCAGCAAGAACCAGATGGCAGACCTGCTCCTGCCAGCTCTGGAACTCCTTTGTTGGACAAAGGACTCCCTTAAGGGCTTTGTCAAAACCTTCATCCCTGAGGATATGTCAGTTTGGGAAGCTTCCATCCAAGGTTCTCTCCCAGCCTTCTCTGCTTTCTTATTACATGTTCCAACTCTTCCTGCACCCTCACATTTCCCCTAAAAAATCTTTACTTATTTAAACCCATCTTGCTGGCATCTGTTTCTCAGAGGACTCTGACTAATGCAGTGGGTGATTGAACTTATTATGGTGTTGTAGAGCTTGTTAAAAAAACATTGACCATTCCTTGTTTAGAATTGGTCAATGTTTTTGAGGGATCAGCAGAAGAGGAACATTGTATTGAGGTTCTGAAATATGTAAGACCTAAAAGGAAAGCCTTTAGTCTAGGCATTGCTTAACATAGACATTGAAGACCAAATCTTTGGCTTCGGATGATCCCACATCCTTGTATGGTCCCTTGGATGCGTGGCTAGTCCCATCATGTCTCTCACTTTAATTACCATTTGCCAGAAGTCAAAATACATGCCATAAGAGGTATCTTTTCCTAAAATGCTTTTATTTTAATATAAACCACCAATTCTTCCCCCACCCACTAAATGATTTCAGCTGGACCCTCTGGAACGACTACTGTTGGTTAAGTCAATCCCCTTATATATTCATCTTGTTTGTCGAATGTTCCCTTTTGCTTTCTTCCTTAATGGAAAAATCTCAAAGGAAAGACATCATAGCTCTTTAAGGTTAACATTTCTAATAAATACCACTGGCTGTTATTGGTTAAAGACCATTTATTCTGTGCTAGGTATTGTTACTTGTTTGGTATACTTTATTTTATATATTGATCTTTCAATAATCCAGTAAGATAATTAATGCATCCAACTTTAACAGATGGGTAAAACTTTCTAAAACCTCTTGAATGGAAAGCAGCAGAGTCAAATGCAAATAAGCTGATTCAGGGCCAGGGATCTCTGAGCCCTTCACTGCTCTTTCTATGTTCTCCAGCATTCCACATGCCACGGAGTCTGCAGAAGGGATTGGTATTGTGATGGTTCCGTGATTCTTCCTTCCTCTTGAGATTCCTTCTTTGAGATTCATCCCTCCTCTACCAAACTTGGTTGAGAAATTTGGTTTCTTGTCCATGGTATCTGTGTCTCCTCATGTCGTACCAATTTTCTAGGGACAATGTGGCTTATTATTCACAACCTTGGTCTCAAGTTTTTGTGGCTTCTTGGAGCCAAAAAATATTGAATTCAAATACCCTTTGGCAAAGAGTTCTAACAGACACACTCTGGATCTTTCCCTCACCTTAACTGCACTTGCTTTGGAAAAGTAAACCATATTCATTAATCATAATTATTGGTATCTCTTATTTTCTCATTCCTAACATGCCTTCTGTTTGCATTCCTCAAGACCTTTAGAACATGATTCATTCCATTCTTCCAGTCTAAGGCTGCTCTATTAGTTTTCCTCTTGTTTCCAAGTAGATGTTTAGCTATTCTTCCTTTATACAACCGCTCTTTAAGATGTTCATCTGTGTATAAAGTCTACCTGACTTAAAGGGCTAAGTCAAAATATCACCAAGAGACATTGTTATTATTATTGTCTACAATCTGTTATTAGTGTCCTAGGAGAAGAGAGTGATATGAAACAAATGGTGTATCAAGAGTCACATTATCTGGTCAAACAACACTTCTTAATTTAACTATTCAAGGCAGTGAAGGGAAGAGGGAAAATAAATTAATATATTCTAAATAGTTTCTAACACATTATTATTTTTAAATACAGTGAAATAATAATGACCAGGATTTCAACAGACTCACCAGGTTTTTATAAATTATAAAAGTTTTACCAGTAAAAATATGTTCCTATATACATGCTATATACATATGTATGTGGTCCCGTGCCTATATACTATATTAGCTTATCTAATCTACAATCAGTTTGCCATGGATTAAGGTAATTATAATAGGTTACGAAGATATTCAGGTAAAAGCTCTGTGTTGAGAACCACTGGTTGTCATTAAGAAAAGCTAACTTGGCTTTTTTGCTAAGAGACTTTACATTTTACAACTGGTATGTTTGCCGTGGTCCAGGGTCTGGCCTTCATTTGTGTGTGTCAGTAAGTCTGACCTTTCAGCTTTTAGAGTATATCCATTTCACTGATAGATGCCCATTAACTAAGTTCATAGAGCTGATGCATAAAAGTCACTTTATTAATTAAAAATAGCATAATTGTAGTAAGTGAACAAGCCAGTTATAATCATAATATTATATTCCATATTGCTAAACATAGAATGAAATGAAAAAGGATATTAGTGAAAGGATTTATTTAATAGCATCTGTTTATTGTATCTTAATGCATCTGCCTCCACAAAGGGCATCAGGAACTGAGTTGTTTGGTTCTTAGCCAAGACACTCTCTTCCCTGCAGTGTCTGAATGAGTACTATTAACGTTTCCCTCTGTGAATTCCTGGCTTCTACATTTTTATTGCTGTTCAAACCTATCTCTTTCCCGTCAAAGGAATTTTTCTTTAAACATGGTAATATAACATAAATGTCAGTCACAGAATCCCTGCCCATGGAGATCTAGGTAAAACTGCCTTTTAAATTCCTAATTATAGAATTTCTTGAAATCCATAGCCTTTCCCAAGATTTCTGTATGTTCTCAGAGGATAGTTATTATTTTAGTTATTCTTCTGTCATTACGTTCCTGCTTCTTCTCCTTCATGCATTTATTCAGATGTGATAGTCTGTCCTTTATACATTTTTACATACATATACACATCCCTACTTACAGAAAACATTAATGATTACAGTAGGCAGATTTTGCCGATGCATTGTGTGTCAAAGGGAGGCTTCATACTAGTATGTTTGTTATGTGCTCCTTAAATAAATCTCTAGGCTGGGCACAGTGGCTGACTTATGAACCACCACTTCCCAGCACTTTGGGATGCTGGGGAGAGTGGATCGCCTTATCCCAGGAGTTCAAGACCAGAGTGGGCAACATGGTGAAACTCCATCTCTACAAAAAATACAAAAATCAGTCAGGCTTGGTAGCTCATTCTTGTAGTCTCAACTACTTGGGATGCTGAGGTAGAAGAATCACTTGAACTTGGGAGGTGGAGGTTACAGTGAGCTGAGATCTGGCGCCACTACATTCCAACCTGGGTGACAGAGTGAGACTCCATCTCATAAGTAAGTAAGTAAGTAAATAAATAAATAAATAAATAAATAAATAAATCTCTATTAGACGCTCCTGTCTCCCAGAATTACTTTTAGTCACACTGTCATTATGATTTTCTCTCTCGATCTTCCTCTGTAGGCAGGTCGACCTCATATCCTTCTAGTACTCCTCTTTCTTCCTTCTTTATGTCCTGTTACTCACCTCTCTTTTTCTACACTGTTCTCCATCTTTCACATTCTTCTTTCTTTTTCCCATAGAGAATAAATCTTGTATTTCATTTTTCTAAACTTGAGCTCTCCAAACTTCCAGGAAGCCTGAAATATGAAAGTGTTCTTTATTTACAGGATTTCTCCTAATGAAACGATTGTATATTTTAAATGACAATTTAAATAGTTACTTCTTATAGTGTCAAATCTTGAGGAACTGGGAACTTTTTGATTTTCAAGATGACATCATACCTCTGTTATGCATTAACATTTTCAATTTACTTTCAGAGAGAAATATTTTACCCACGTTTTTGTTACACATTTTCCATTTACATCTGTGTATCACCCACAGTTTGAATCCTATTATCAAAACATAAAAAAAATTGTCATCATTTTGACATCTGGAATTTTAAGCTATATTTATCCATTTGTACAACTATTTGGCCTCTATGGATGGGAAGGTTGAATCTAATCAGAATAATTTAAATATTCTAACTGTAGTATAAAGAATTTTAAAGTGCAGAAAACTTCATCCAAATCAATCAAAAGTCTTTTGAAGTTTTAATGCTTCAAGTTTTCGTTTTTTTTTTTTTTTAATTTGTAATGATCTGAAAAAAAATTCAAATAAATATGCCCAGAGAGTCATCTTTTTTTTTCTTTTTTTATTTATTATTATTAAAGTTCTAGGGTACATGTGCATAATGTGCAGGTTTGTTACATATGTATACTTGTGCCATGTTGGTGTGCTGCACCCATCAACTCGTCAGCACCCATCAATTCGTCATTTACATCAGGTATAACTCCCAATGCAATCCCTCCCCCTCCCCATAATAGGCCCCGGTGTGTGATGTTCCCTTTCCCAAGTCCAAGTGATCTCATTGTTCAGTTCTCAACTATGAGTGAGAAAATGCAGTGTTTGGTTTTCTGTTCTTGCGACAGTTTGCTGAGAATGATGGTTTCCAGCTGCATCCATGTCCCTACAAAGGACACGAACTCATCCTTTTTTTATGGCTGCATAGTATTCCATGGTGTATATGTGCCACATTTTCTTAATCCAGTCTGTCACTGATGGACATTTGGGTTGATTCCAAGTCTTTGCTATTGTGAATAGTGCCGCAATAAACATATGTGTGCATGTGTCTTTATAGCAGCATGATTTATGATCTTTTGGGTATATACCCAGTAATGGGATGGCTGGGTCATATGGTACTTCTAGTTCTAGATCCTTGAGGAATCGCCATACTGTTTTCCATAATGGTTGAACTAGTTTACAATTCCACCAACAGTGTAAAAGTGTTCCTATTTCTCCACATCCTCTCCAGCACCTGTTGTTTCCTGACTTTTGAATGATTGCCATTCTAACTGGCGAGAGATGGTATCACATTGTGCTTTTCATTTGCATTTTTCTGATGGCCAGTGATGATGAGCATTTTTTCATGTGTCTGTTGGCTGTATGAATGTCTTCTTTTGACAAATGTCTGTTCATATCCTTTGCCCACTTTTTGATGGGGTGGTTTGTTTTTTTCTTGTAAATTTGTTTGAGTTCCTTGTAGGTTCTGGATATTAGCCCTTTGTCAGATGAGTAGATTGCAAAAATTTTCTCCTATTCTGTAGGTTGCCTGTTCATTCTGATGGTAGTTTCTTTTGCTGTGCAGAAGCTCTTTAGTTTAATTAGATCCCATTTGTCAATTTTGGCTTTTGTTGCCATTGCTTTTGGTGTTTTAGACATGAAGTCCTTGCCCATGCCTATGTCCTGAATGGTATTACCTAGGTTTTCTTCTAGGGCTTTTATGGTTTTAGGTCTAACATTTAAGTCTCTAATCCATCTTGAATTAATTTTCGTATAAGGAGTAAGGAAAGGATCCAGTTTCAGCTTTCTACTTATGGCTAGCCAATTTTCCCAGCACCATTTATTAAATAGGGAATCCTTTCCTCATTTCTTGTTTTTCTCAGATTTGTCAAAGATCAGATGGCTGTAGATGTGTGGTATTATTTCTGAGGACTCTGTTCTGTTCCATTGGTCTATATCTCT
>NC_037671.1:140170062-140182839 GCF_003255815.1 Theropithecus gelada | reverse complement strand
TTTTCTATTGATTGGAATAGTTTCAGAAGGAATGGTACCAGCTCCTCCTTGTACCTCTGGTAGAATTCATCTGTGAATGCATCTGGTCCTGTACTTTTTTTGGTTGGTAGGCTATTAATTATTGCCTCAATTTCAGAGCCTGCTATTGGTCTGTTCAGGGATTCAGCTTCTTCCTGGTTTAGTCTTGGGAGAGTGTAAGTGTCCAGGAAATTATCCATTTCTTCTAGATTTTCTAGTTTATTACCATAGAGGTGTTTATAGTATTCTCTGATGGTAGTTTGTATTTCTGTGGGGTCGGTGGTGATATCCCTTTTATCATTTTTTATTGCGTCTATTTGATTCTTCTCTCTTTTCTTCTTTATTAGTCTTGCTAGTGGTCTATCAGTTTTGTTGAACTTTTCAAAAAACTAACTCCTGGATTCATTGATTTTTTGGAGGGTTTTTCATGTCTCTATCTCCTTCAGTTCTGCTCTGATCTTAGTTATTTCTTGCCTTCTGCTAGCTTTTGAATGTGTTTGCTCTTGCTTCTCTAGTTCTTTTAATTGCGATGTTAGAGTGTCAATTTTAGATCTTTCCAGCTTTCTCTTGTGGGCATTTAGTGCTATAAATTTCCCTCTACACACTGCTTTAAATGTGTCCCAGAGATTCTGGTATGTTGTATCTTTGTTCTCATTGGTTTCAAAGAACATCATTATTTCTGCCTTCATTTCGTTATGTACCCAGTAGTTATTCAGGAGCAGGTTGTTCAGTTTCCATGTAGTTGAGCGGTTTTGATTGAGTTTCTTAGTCCTGAGTTCTAGTTTGATTGCACTGTGGTCTGAGAGACAGTTTGTTATCATTTCCGTTCTTGTACATTTGGAATAAGTGCGATGTGGTGCTGAGAAGAATGTCTATTCTGTTGATTTGGGGTGGAGAGTTCTATAGATGTCTATTAGGTCTGCTTGCTGCAGAGATGAGTTCAATTCCTGGATATCCTTGTTAACTTTCTGTCTCGTTGATCTGTGTAATGTTGACAGTGGGGTGTTGAAGTCTCCCATTATTATTGTATGGGAGTCTACGTCTCTTTGTAAGTCTCTAAGGACTTGCTTTATAAATCTGGGTGCTCCTGTATTGGGTGCATATATATTTAGGATAGTTAGCTCTTCCTGTTGAATTGATCCCTTTACCATTATGTAATGGCTTTCTTTGTCTCTTTTGATCTTTGATGGTTTAAAGTCTGTTTTATCAGAGACTAGTATTGTAACCCCTGCTTTTTTTTGTTCTCCATTTGCTTGGTAGATCTTCCTCCATCCCTTTATTTTGAGCCTATGTATGTCTCTGCATGTGAGATGGGTCTCCTGAATATAGCAAACTGATGGGTCTTGACTCTTTATCCAGTTTGCCAGTCTGTGTCTTTTAATGGGATCATTTAGTCCTTTTACATTTAAGGTTAATATTGTTGTGTGTGAACTTGATCCTGCCATTATGATATTAACTGGTTAGTTTGCTCGTTAGTTGATGCAGTTTCTTCCTAGCCTCGATGGTCTTTACATTTTGGCATGTTTTTGCAATGGCTGGTACTGATTGTTCCTTTCCATGTTTGGTGCTTCCTTCAGGGTCTCTTGTAAGGCAGGCCTGGTGGTGACAAAATCTCTAAGCATTGCTTATCTGTAAAGGATTTTATTTCTCCTTCACTTATGGAACTTAGTTTGGCTGGATATGAAATTCTGGGTTGAAAATTCCTTTCTTTAAGAATGTTGAATATTGTCCCCCACTCTCTTCTGGTTTGTAGAATTTATGCCGAGAGATCTGCTGTTAGTCTGATGGGCTTCCCTTTGTGGGTAACCCAACCTTTTTCTCTGGCTGCCTTTAAGATTTTTTCCTTCATTTCAACTTTGGTGAATCTGGCATTTATGTTTCTTGTAGTTGCTCTTCTCGCGGAGTATCTTTGTGGTGTTCTCTGTATTTCCTGAATTTGAATGTTGGCTTGCCTTACTAGGTTGGGGAAGTTCTCCTGGATGATATCTTGAATACTGTTTTCCAACTTGGTTCCATTTTCCCCCTCACTTTCAGGCACCCCAATCAGACATAGATTTGGTCTTTATTCATAATCCCATACTTCTTGCAGGCTTTGTTCATTTCTTTTTCTTCCTTTTTCTTTAGATTTCTCTTCTCGCTTCATTTCATTCATTTGATCCTCAATTGCTGATACTCTTTCTTCCAGTTGATCCAGTCAGTTACTGAAGCTTGTGCATTTGTCACGTATTTTTCATGTCATGGTTTTCATCTCTGTCAGTTCGTTTATGGCCTGCTCTGTATTAATTATTCTAGTTATCAATTCTTCCACTATTTTTTCAAGATTTTTAGTTTCTTTGTGCTGGGTATGTAATTCCTCCTTTAGCTCTGAGATGTTTGATGGACTGAAGCCTTCTTCTCTCATCTCGTCAAAGTCATTCTCCATCCAGCTTTGATCCGTTGCTGGCGATCAGCTGCATTCCTTTGCAGGGGGAGATGCGGTCTTATTTTTTGAATTTCCAGCTTTTCTGCCCTGCTTTTTCCCCATCTTTGTGGTTTTATCTGCCTCTGGTCTTTGATGATGGTGACATACTGATGGGGTTTTGGTGTGGGTGTCCTTTCTGTTTGTTAGTTTTCCTTCTAACAGTCAGGACCCCCAGCTGTAGGTCTGTTGGAGATTGCTTGAGGTCCACTCCAGACCCTGTTTGCCTGGGTGTCAGCAGCAGAGGCTGCAGAAGATTGAATACTGCTGAACAACGAGTGTATCTGTCTGATTCTTGCTTTGGAAGTTTCCTCTCAGGGGTGTACTCCACCGTGTGAGGTGTGGGATGTCGGTCTGCCCCTAGTGGGGGATGTCTCCCAGTTAGGCTACTCAGGGGTCAGGGACCCACTTGAGCAGGCAGTCTGTCCGTTCTCAGATCTCAACCTCCGTGTTGGGAGATCCACTGCTCTCTTCAAAGCTGTCAGACAGAGTCGTTTGAGTCTGCAGAGGTTTCTGCTGCTTTTGTTGTTGTTGTTGTTGTTTAGCTGTGCCCTGTCCCCAGAGGTGGAGTCTACAGAGACTGGCAGGCCTCCTTGAGCTGCTGTGAGCTCCACCGAATTTGAGCTTCCTAGCGGCTTTGTTTACTTACTTAAGCCTCAGCAATGGTGGGTGCCCCTCCCCCAGCCTCACTGCTGCCTTGCAGTTAGATTGCAGACTGCTGTGCTAGCAATGAGGGAGTCCCCATGGGCCTGGGACCCTCCTGGCAGGTGTCGGATATAATCTCCTTGTGTGCCCGTTTGCTAAGTCCCTTGGTAAAGCGCAGTATTGGGGTGGGAGTTACCCGATTTTCCAGGTGTTGTGTGTCTCAGTTCCCCTGGCTATGAAAAGGGATTCCCTTCCCCCTTGTGCTTCCCAGGTGAAGCAATGCCTCGCTCTGCTTCAGCTCTCGCTGGTCGGGCTGCAGCAGCTGACCAGCACCGATTGTCCGGCAATCCCTAGTGAGATGAACCCAGTACCTCAGTTGAAAATGCAGAAATCACCTGTCTTCTGTGTCGCTCACGCTGGGAGCTGGAGACTGGAGCTGTTCCTATTCGGCCATCTTGCTCCACCCTGCTGAGAGTCATCTTTAGTTAATTGATTTACAATTTAATGACTTCTAAAGGGTCATATTGCTTTACTCACAGCAACAGTTTTACTTTCACTTAGTTGCATATTTTTTTCTTAGTTGCTAGCTGTTACCCAAGCTTTAAAATTATGATAATACTACTGCATAGAACATCTATTTAAATAATAGAAATGTAGAAGTTTCAAGAAGCCCTAAAGAGGTTTTCTTACCGCAACATTAGCCGGACAGGTCAGTGTCTTAACTTCTTTTTGTTTTATTATTGTTTTTCTGAAGGTATCTTGGGGTAGAAGCTATAAAACACTTAGGAATTCAGAGTTCTTAGTCTCACTCCTCTGACACTTGCTACCAAAACCCCACCAGCTAAAATCAATGTGTGTGTCTTGGTCCCTTTTTCATACTTGAAAGCCATGGTGGAATCTAAAACCACAGAGAAGAAGCAATGACATAGTGCAATCAATTTGTAAGTTATTAGAGAAAATTTTTTAATAATTCAGTGTTTTTTGCTATAAATCCATAGACCATGTCTAGAGTAGGGACTATGTCATATGTTACTGGCTCAAGTCAGTCTTCCTGGGTTCAAATCCTACATTTGCTGTTTACCAACTGTTCAAATTGAGTTAACTAAGCAAAATCTTTTGTGTCTTAGTTTTTGCCCCTAAAATAGAGATAATTCTGATAACTACTTCATAAATTTGTGATGAAGATGGAATGATCTGATGTATGTAAAGAACTTAGCAAAGTGCCCAGCATGTAGTAAGCACTATACATATAGTAGCTATTATTTGTTTTTCAGTTGTTAATATAATAGGTGCTTATTGATGTCTGTTGCATGCATACTTTTAAAAATTACACACCTAAAAGATCTGAATACTCCATAGGGCACATTTCCACAATTCAGTAGAAGGAATTTTACAGTTATGCAATAAACCAAACCAGGGAAGCCTGACTATACCTCAATATAATAATCAATAATGCCTAAAAGAAAGTTGCCAATAATTCAGGATTCCTGGTTTTCCTTATTTTCTATTATGATAAAAAATGAAGTAACCAAGAAAGCTAGGTCATTCTTTAGGAAGCAGTTCAGTAGAACATGCTATTAGCATAGGATTTAGCACCAGAACGTACAAATAGAGTATATACATATTATTGTGGTAGTGAAATAGGAGTTACTTATACATAGGGTGATAATATAATTTATTATTAGAAATATGACAATTTGAATGAGTGACCCAGTACATTTCATTATGTACTTATTGATCAAGGTCTTGGACACTGTCAAACATTCATCCACCATATTTTTCCAGTATTATTTATAATAACAAGTTGGGTTCATAGGGAGGCATAATACTTCTATTTGTGTAAGTACAGGGAATTATCTGGGCACGAGAGGATAATGTATTCATTTTTCCACTATGAGATACTAACTATAGGTGCTCTGAAAAGAGATGATGTATTTCCAAAGGAAGCCTACCACTCTTAGGCCTTGAGAATGGTAAGTAATGTTATTATGCAAAACTTAGAATTTACACCTGATGCCTCAGAGCTGCAAACCCAGTATATATACCATCTGGTTAAATGGAATAATGGCACCTCAAGCTGTGCAGGCAAATGGTTTTCTCGAAACCTCATTCTTGGGGGCTGTGGTTGTGGAATTTGATTTGGTTTGAGCAATTCACAGTCACTGTCTCCATAATTGACAGCCCAAACTGCTTATCAAAAGACAGGTTTTATGAGGAGACCATGGTGATAACCAACCCATGAATTTTGCTACAGGCTTTTGGGGATTCTGGTTTTGGCTTATTCTCCAGTAAAAGAATGCATAGAAGAGAGAAGACAATCATTGTACTTTAATAATTAAAGAAAAATGACATCTAGAGATATTAATTAATTCATTCATATAGAGGTTATTGAAAAGATAACATTTTCCTTTTGAAATCGTATTTTATATATATATATATACGTATGTATATATCTATGTTTATACTTTACTGAAATATTTATAATTATATTATTTGTGTATAGTTACTAGTCTAGTAATTGGAATTTTATAGAAAATATAATCTAGTAATCTGTTACTATAAGAGAATAGGAAGCTCTTTGAGGGTAGGGGCTAGATAAATATATAAAAATAATCTTTTGTCCTAAGCCTGATGCTTATTTCATAGTAGGTGGTGAATATGTCTATTGATTAAATGAACAGATTTTACTAGCATCATTTTAGTAGTATGGGCTTATGAAATATGTACACTTCTCTGAAGGTATCCTGTGCTGTGAACAAATTAGCTGTGGCATGCTTAGAGAGAAAGCAGTGATGGAGTGCAGGCTTCTTTGATCCCAGGTTTGTAAGGGTTATGAAGCAGGGATGCAGTGTGGGGAACACTGATGCCCTTCTAACAGCAGGCTGTGATGTATCTGAAAAGTTCATATTCTCACTCAATACGTTAGTCCAGGAAGTAAGACTTTTCTTACTCATGAATTAGTTCTTCCTGTCATATTTTACTCTGTGCTCCAAAGTTTCCTAAATGTTTCTCTATGAGCCCTCAAAAATCATTACACCTCCCATAGCATGGTCTTCTTCTAGACTATAAACCCATTTTTAAGATATCTTCTTTCCTGATAAATTAACTTATAAGGTTTAACTTCTATGATTAGGCTAGAAAGACTTCTTAGAGGTAAGCTATTTTTAAAAACACAAACAAATAATACCATTTTACTGAACACCAAAATAATTCCAGGCGGTTATTTTCTGTACCTAAATTAACAAACAAGTGGAAGTTTATTCATCAAAATATCAAGTGAATCATTAGAGGCCAAACACATCTATATTTAAAACTATTGAACTCAGTATAATAACAAAGAACTCTCTAAGTCAAGTCATACTGAACACATACCTCATTTGGTCCAAGCTCCTAATAATTAGTGGAACTTAAATCTTCCTGGCATACTTCAGAATGTTTAATCACAAGCATCCAGTATTTATAACACTTATTTTCATTCAGCCTCCGCCTCTTTGGTTTCATTAGCATGCATTACTCTCCAGGAGATTTGGGCTGAGTTTATAGGAGCATTGCCAAATGAGTTAGGATCAAAATATTTAATACATTCAATTACTGTTGCTTATACAGTCAGGTCACATGGTTGGGTCCTGGAAACACCTTTTCTTTAACATGCTGTGGTGACATGGCTGTCCTGGAATTTTCTAAATTCATGCTGGATTGTGAAGTGATATTAAAAAGGGAAATATACTTAGCATGGAGAATAAAACTTAAAAGACAATTAGTAAATAATAGCTTAAGTTATATAGATGAATAAAATGAAGACCTAAATATTTAATAAAAAGAAATAAATATAAACACATGTATCTAGAGTTCACTGTCTTTATGTTGCACCATCTAGAGTTGCACCATCTAGAGTTACGCAGGGAAGGACTGAACTCAGATGGCCCAGGCAAAGTCAGAGAGTAACTGAATGGCATACTTTCCTCTCTCAGTTGACTTCTCCTTCACTCAGCACAAGTTCTCTGCCTTTCAATGCTTCTTTTTCGGGGTTCTGGCTATCTCAAAATATAGACTGAGCATCCTGAATCCAAAAAAAATGAAGTTTGTAATGCTTCAAAATTCTAACCTTTTGAGCACCAACCTGTCCCTCAAAGGAAATGCTCATTGAAGCATTCCCAATTTTAGATTTTCAGCTTAGGGATGTTGAACTGGTAAGTAACATGCTAATATTACAAAATCTGAAAAAATTAGGAATCCAGAGTACTGTTGGTTCTAAGCATTTTGGATAAGGAATATTCCCTCATTTTCCTCTACAGTTATCCTAGACCTTTCTCATCAATAATTACTTTTCTGGTCTCTTTTTAAATTTCAAGATCTGTTCATGTTAATTAACAAATTCATGGTCATGCATTTAATGTCATTCATTGATTCATACATTTGTCATTTCAGGCAGCATAAATGCATAATAATAACAGCCATCAGAGGGTCAAAGTATTTTAAACCCAATGAGACACTCTCAGTGGGTATTGCTGGCAACAATGTAAATATAGGTAAGGTTTTTGGGAGGCAAACTTTTAGGAAGCTGAGAAATAATGTTCTAAATGCATATTTCTACTTGTAAATATCATAAGGCTGGCCGGGTGTGGTGGCTCATGCCTGTAATCCCAGCACTTTGGGAGGCCGAGGCGGGTGGATCACCTGAGGGCAGGAGTTTGAGACTAGCCTGGCCAACATGGTGAAACCCCGTCTCTACTAAAAATACAAAAATTAGCTGGGCATGGTGGTAGGTACCTGTAATCCCAGCTGCTTGGGAGGTTGAGGCAGGAGAATCGCTTGAACCTGGGAGGTGGAGGCTGCCGTGAGCTGAGATCACGCCATTGCACTCCAGCCTGGGCAACAAGGGCAAAACTCCGTCTCAAAACAAACAAACAAACAAACATAAGGCTTCCCCATTATAAAAGAGGAAAAATTGTAATCAATTATTACATATACTCAAAGGAAAATTATTAAAATATAAAGAAGAAAAACCCAAAACTCTCAGAAAACTAGGAATCGAGGAGAGTATCCTCAATTTGTTAAAATATGTCTATTTTTAAAAAAACACTATAGCCAACATTATACTTAATGGTGAAATACTGAGTGATTTGTCCTTGAGACAAGGAACAAGGCAAATATTTTTATTCTCAACATTGCTATTTAGCATAGCACTGAAATTTAGATACTAAGTTTTAGGGGAATTAATTCCAACAGTCTCTTGGTGCACGGGGACACTCAGGTTTTTTATGAAACCTTGTAGAGTGTTACGTCTTGGTTGTTAAGCCCATGGGATGTCTATTAGGAGCTTTAATCTGGTTTGCATGGGAGGAGACTGAAATTGAAGATGATAGAATTCAGTTCCCAGGTACACAGTTGAGGTGAGCCATGGGTAACGTGCATTCCCTGAGCATGAAATCTCCAAGAATTCCCTCTTGATCAACTTTCCCCATTCCCGCTGGGTGAGTAGAAATCGTAGCTTGAAAGTTTACATAATGAGATGGTGTAGCTTGATAGCTTATGTAATGAGATGGTGTACATGGCTTCTTCTTCCACCTTGCCTCTCTTTTGGTTTGGATTGATGCTGGCAGGGTAGGAAAACCTGAGCATTTACCTAAGGATCCCAGGGAAGGGCACATATAGTAGCTGAGAAATAGGTATCTTGTTTCTATCAGAGCCACTTAGGTGCAATAATGTCATTCCTGTGTGTATATTAAAGTCTTAGGCCCCACCCCACAAAGCGATTCTAATTGTATTATCTTGGGTGGGGTCAGGAAATCATTTTTAGAAATGCCTCTGGTGATGAAAATCTAAAGCCAAGTTTGAGAACTATTGCCCAAGAGCTACTGTAAGGTAGATGCCCTAATACCCAGGACTTAACAAAATTTGGCAAGGGGAAATGTGCAGTTGAAGTTCACAGCCTTTAGACAACTGGCTTTGACAGTGCCAAGAATGGACCAGGAGTTGTCACAGCTGTGAATCCAGCAAAGACAGAGACTAGCATGTACAGGCCAAACTGCAGGAGGCACCTCATGGGTCAAGAGGATTGGAAGTCTTTTCTCCAATGCTCCCAAATTAAGGAAGATTCCTTCACATCCATTGCAATCCAGGAGGATGAGGAAATAAAAATACAGGAAAACAGATAATTTGTTCTATAGAATTTGAATTACATCCATCAGGACATAGTAAAAAAAAAATGGTAATGACTGTTTAATCTGTTTTTTTCTTAAAATGCTGGTTTTATCCAGTTTTGAAAGCCTCACTGGAGGCTGGTCAGTTCCCCTTCTACGATGGCTGATTTTAAGTTCATACTCCAACCACTTCCCTTATGAACTCTCACACTCAGAGTCCATTATGCAAAACCCTAATTGCCTAGGTTCAGGTACCAGACAACTAGTGGCAGCCTCTGTGCTTTGGAGCTGGAAGATTAAAATTAGCCAGTCAATAGGCATCCCCAAGAAACCTAACCACAACCCACTTGCCATACATAAGTTGCCACTGTCGTCTCTGCTTGCTGTTATCCTGTCCCTGGATGCAAAATTCTGTGGCCTAATGTAGCAGACTTCTCTCCTTCGGAGTTCTAAATAACAAGGAGTTCTGCTTTGTGTGTCTGTGTGTGTGTGACATTGTGTTGTATCCTGCCATTTAAAAAATTTAAATTTTATAAAACATTATGTTATGTTTAATGGACCCAATTAAGCATTAACCGTTTTCCTACTCTTCCCACACTTCAATTTTCACAGGGAAAGTTATGAGCAAAGATGCATTAAGTCACAAATAAAATGACTTCTTTTCATGTTTAGGTGTGCACTGGTTTTTTAAATGAAGAAATCTATCATAATATTGTGACGAATTAAGCAAGGTCTGATCCTCTACTGTTTAGCAGCATCTTTTAAATCAATACTTTATTTCTGGAAAACTTTACTCACTCATTTGTCACAGAGGAATCTTTTTGGGCAGAGGGTTTCAGAGGCAATAGGAAGGAGGGAGAAGACTCTGTTAGTTGGAGTTTGGATAGAATAAAAGCCTGAATGTTCTCTATAATAAACACATTCCTTCTAACGCCGAGGAATATGACTGTCTCTTGTATGTGAATGCTGAGCACATCCTTCCAGCTGTTCTTTTGTGACTTATTTTCTCCTTTATTTTCTCTTTGAAGTGTATACAGGAAGAAGTGAGGAGGGGAGAGCAGAAGAAAAGTGAAAAAAGCAGAGGCTAAAAACAGCACACAATCAAACATAAAAAGGGGTACCAGAAACCCTATACTTTTTCTTTCTAAAACTTCACTCAGTCTTTTATCACGCCTTCAAATATTATAATACAGTGAAGACTGTTTTTGAAAAGAACGTGTTGTTCACTAAAGGAAAATGTATCAATATTTAAAGAGGATATCAATTCAAACTTCCAACTTAGGTTATTAAAGAGACATGAATGAAAGACCATACAAATATGTAAAACTTCTAGGTTGTACTAAAACATATAACATTGTACAAAAACAAGAACTAGAAATACCATTTGACCCAGCGATCCCATTACTGGGTATATACCCAAAGGATTATAAATCATGCTCCTATAAAGACACATGCACACATATGTTTGTTGCGGCACTATTAACAACGGCAAAACCTTGGAACCAACCCAAATGTCCATTAATGATAGACTGGATTAAGAAAATGATAGACATATGCCACATGGTGGCATATGTACACCATGGAATACTATGCAGCCATAGAAAAGGATGAGTCCATGTCCTTTGTAGTGACATGGATGAAGCTGGAAACCATCATTCTGAGCAAACTATCGTAAGGATAGAAAGCCAAACACCGCATGTTCTCACTCATAGGTGGGAATTGAACAATGAGAATACTCGGACACAGGGCAGGGAATATCACACACCAGGGCATGTCATGGGGTGGGGGGATAGGGGAGGGATAGCATTAGGAGAAATACCTAATGTAAATGACGAGTTAATGGGTGCAGCAAACCAACACGGCACATGTATACATATGTAACAAATATGCATGTTGTGCACATGTACCCTAGAACTTAAAGTATAATAAAAGTATAATAATGAAAAAAAAAGTAACATTATAAATTTTGTGCTCTGTATGCCTGGTATATTTGTTTTAGGTATGTCAAATTTATAAAGTTGTTAGCTTGTATATTAACAAGCAGATTGTGCTCTCTAGAATAGGGAGGACCCCCTGAAGGTAAAATGTGTTACAGATTTCTTAAGATAGTGCAATCTAATGGAAAGGATCAGGTAGAATAAGTTTAATAATGATGACAACAATAATCAAAAGTATCAGTGTGGTCTGAGTTTATATCAGCTATAAAAGAATGCATAATGAACCATCCCCAATACTTGTAACTTAAACAATCATTGAATACCCTCAATATTGTGGATAGCATGTGCTCAGCATAGTGGTTCTTCTGCTGGTCTTATCTGGGCTCAGTTGAACGGCTAACACAGGACTATCCAAAATAGCTGAATTCATATACTGATATTGAGAGATCTTGTTTTCCCCATTCAGGCTAGACTAGTTGTCTTACACCATGGCAGCTGAGCCCTAACACAACATAAATGAATGCTTCGAAGTCTCTTAAAGCTTAGATCTATATGGCACACAGCAATACTGCCACCACATGCTCTTGGTCAAGACAATTTACAGGGAAGTCAATATCCAAGGGAAAGAAAAATGCACTCTGTTTCTTGATAAGAGTGGCAAGTTGCAAAAGCGTATGTAAGGATGGATGGTATAATTAAGATTATCTTTTGAACTAATCTAACCACAGAGTTTAGTTTTCTCAATATAAAATATGGATTTGGATCAGTTATATTTATAACCTTGCAACTAAAATTTTATGATTTGTAAAAACACTTTTACAATTAAAACAATTATATTTTTTTCCTTCATTTTTATTTTAGGTTCAAGGGGTACATGTGTAGGTTTGCTACATCAGTAAATTACATGTCACTGAGGCTTGATGTATGATGATCCTGTCACCCAGGCAGTGAGCATAGTACCTGATAGGTAGCCTTTCAACCCACACCCCTCTCCCACCCTCCCCACCCAGAACAGTCCCCAGTGTCTACTCTTCCCATCTTTGTGTCCATGTGTATTTAATGTTTAGTCCCACTAATAAGTAAGAACATATGATATTTTGTTTTCTGTTTCTGCATTAATTCATTTAGGACAATGGCCTCCAGCTATATCCATGTTGCTTCAAAGGACATGATTTCATTCTTTTTTATGGCTTCATAGTATTCCACAGTTTATGTGAATCACATTTTCTTTATCCAGTCCACCATCGATGGGCATCTTAGTTGACTGCATGTTTTTGCTATTGTGAATAGTGCTATGATGAACATATGTGTGCATATATCTTTTTGGTAGAATAATTTATTTTTCTCTGGGTTCATGCCTAGTAGTGGGTTTTTGGAGTAAATGTTAGTTCTGTTTTATTTTTTATTTTATTTTATTTTTTTTAAAATTTATTTATTATTATTATACTTTAAGTTGTAGGGTACATGTGCATAACGTGCAGGTTTGTTACATATGTATA
Source organism: Theropithecus gelada (assembly GCF_003255815.1). Classification (NCBI taxonomy): domain Eukaryota; kingdom Metazoa; phylum Chordata; class Mammalia; order Primates; family Cercopithecidae; genus Theropithecus; species Theropithecus gelada. The sequence continues at coordinate 140,170,139 of NC_037671.1, read as the reverse complement.
CTTGTGCCATGTTGCTGTGCTGCACCCATCAACTCGTCATTTACATCAGGTATAACTCCCAATGCAATCCCTCCCCC